>NW_027281751.1:0-28177 GCF_046629955.1 Centroberyx affinis
AAAAGTAGAAAAGTAAAGTAAATGACAGAAAAAGACACGGAAAAGAAACAGGGTGAAATGTCGAAAAGCTAAGGAATAAAGACATAAAGGCAGAAAAAAAGATTTAAAAAAAAAGTGGAAAAAGTATGTAATTAATTATACCATAAAAACAGCAGTATGACAGCTCAGTAAGCATGATGATTGGTAAGTACTGTTTGACAGTTTGTGTGTGTGTGTGTATGTGTTAGTGTGTGTGTGTGTGTATGTGTGTGTGTGTGTGTGTGTGTGTGTGTGTGAGTGTTTTCCGCTGTCCTGTAGAGTCTCAGAGCGCGGCCCATTTATCTCCAGAGAGCGTAATTACTCTGCGCTTATTATACTTATTAATCACTGCGTAGTTATTAGTCACACGGGCCACAATTTCCTCTATATCCTACGCTCCTTATTTACTTTCTCTTCCTATATATCTGCCTCGCATCCCATTCTCCCTTCATTTCCTCGTCCTCTGGGATTTTTCCTCTCTTCTCCACCCCGCTCCCGCTCTCACCCAATTTTCTCTTTTTCGTATTACACCCCCCCCCCCTTCCCCCCCCCCGTCTCCCTGTGATAGAGCGTTAGATCTCATTAGCACCCCGAGTTCGACGTGTCACATTCTCACCCTCTGCTACGGCGGAGGAGGTGACGCACAACATGTGGGCCTTTCGTCGCCCCGGCGGAGACACGGAGGTCTCCATCTTGTCCGCGATTCAGTCATTGCCGTCGGGGGGAGAGAGAGCAGTAATGACTCGAGATATAATGGATAATGGATCGCTTCGCTGATTAAGAGGGTCTTTCTTTCTCGCAGTGGCACGTTTTTAAAAATAAAAAAAGTGCAGGAGAAAACGGCCTGTGTCTGTTCATTACACATATTCAGAGACTGAAAAATTACAGGCAAGCTTCACTGAACTGTGGGACGTGAGCTTTGTTTTCAAGGATATAGATGTCACCACAAGCAGTTAATCCGTCTCCATTGATTGATCGCCTTAATTTGCTTCAATTACATTCAATTTACCCTCGTCGATTCCTCTACTGGTAATGTGATTGGCTGTCTCCACATTCATGCCATGTTGTGCGTGTTGCCTTTCTCGCCTGATGAAGTGACTGTTGAGTTGATGGAGTTAACCTCCCAGTCACCGTGGCAACAGCACACACACACACACACAGTTTAATGACCTCGGCACATAATATGGACGCTTGTTATCATTCATCTTCTCCGAGTTGAAGGGAAAGGAGGGTGAAAGGAGAAGTGGAAGATGGACTTGTGAAAGTGTAAGCAGTGAGGCAGTGTTGCCACCTGTTCAGGGCCCTTGGGTGCCAGTATTGCAACTGCCAGTGGAGGGTGCTGTTTACCTCAGAGGTGCAACAGTTGGGAGGTCACACTTACATAGATACATACACTACCAGTCAAAAGTTTGGACACACCATATTTTTCTTTATTTTTTTACTATTTTCCACATTTTAGAATAACAGCAAATACATCAAAACTATGAAATAACACAAATGGAATTATGCAGTGACCAAAAAAGTGTTAAACAAATCAAAACTATCTTATATTTTAGATTTTTTAAAGTAGCCGCCCTTTGCCTTGATGGAAAGGCAAAGGCTTTGGAAAGAAATTCATACATAGGATCAACTTCACTATTTATATTTGTCTAAGAAACTAATTTCCAGCATTTAAGCAGAAGCCTTTAGATCAAAAATGGCTTTAAGAGAATGAAAAACATAGTACATTCAATCTGGTGTGTCCAAACTTTTCACTGGTAGTGCAAATGTACACATGCGCATGCACACACACATACACACCACTCATTATGCATGAATGAATATCAATGAGCCGCACAGACAATCTGACATCACTGTGTTAAGCATCAGCATTCCTGGTGATTAGACAGATAGTGAATGTTGAATGTAGCAGATGTGAAACCTTCCAGTGTCATAACTGTTCATTGGACTCATATTAACACTGGCATGTGTTGATTTTTACACTCTAACGCTTAAATTAATGATGATTTTAACTGATGATTTTGTTGTTTATGTAATCCTGCATCTATCTTGTAACTGTCCTCCGCTCGTACTGCAACAGCCACTGCTGCCTACTATCCTATTTCTCAAATGTTTTATATAGAGTTTAATAAGCATATTGTAACACAAACCTCTAATCTTTAAAACAACCACTTGCCAGACCATTTTTGCACCTTATGATGACTGAAAAGAAAAACAAAATTATTTTTTGTACTGCAGCAAGCATGCAGTATAATGTGAGATTTCTACAACTGTATGATACCTTTGTCCCCTTGCCAAAGATTGGGGTCTGTAAAGAGAAAAAAAAATGCAATTTCACAACTGGTTCTCTCTCTCTCTCTCCGTCTCTCTCTCTCTCTCTCTCTCATCAATGAAGCTCTTTGTTTGCCGCACTCACCTTCCTCCTTAAAGGGAATGCCACTCCTACACAAAGCAGGATTCTATAGTAAGAAAAGTTAGGCTACAACCTGCTCCTTTAAGAACGTGTGTGTGTGTGTGTGCGTGTGTGTGCATGTTTGTGTGTGTGTGTGTGTGTGTGTGCGTGCGTGTGCGTGGGAGACACAGAGAGAGAGAGAGGTACTCAGAGACATTAGCAGATTTAGACCTTTTAGATCTGACCCCTTTGTGCGACCAGAGAGATGTTGCCATGGCTACCACCAACGCTAAGTGTCATTGTTGTGGACGGCCAATCACAACGGAGCGCTCATCTCTTTGTGTGTGTGTGTGTGTGTGTGTCTCAATGCATACTAGAGAAAAGCAGTAATTGATTTGCATTGATTAGATTTTTTTTATACTGAAACAAATTATACTGAATACTGTGTAAATATTAGGTAACACTTCACTTTAAGTAGTATTATGATAAATTAGAAGCAAATTAGCATCCATTTAAAAGCATAGATGTACTTTTCTTACAATATAATCACCAGACAAACATCAGAACATTACATTGTCATTTTAATATCATGCCATTAACTACACAGCTGCCCCATAAAGTCTTCAAGCCCCTACAATTTTTGCATATCGTATTTACTATATGATCCTCTCATTATAATAGTTCTAATTCACTGATGATGCCTTATAATGCCTTGTGAGCACCACTCCTGGTAAAGCCTCACCCAATATTACAATGCATACACAATTTCTGATGTTATTAAAAGCTGACACGCAAATCGCGGCCTCAACTTTCCACAAGCGTCGCTTCTCTCAGCGGCTTCCAGGGACAGAAGGCGACAGAATCTGGAAGCCGACCAAGACGGAAAGAAAGACGTCTCTCTCTCTCTCTCTCTCTTCCTCTCTCTTCCTCTTACACCTGCTAGGGAGGAGAGAGAGGGAGGAGGAGAGTGTGTGTTTGTGTGTGTGCGTGTGTGTGTGGGTGGGTGGGGGGGGGCGGTGTGAGGGAGAGAGAAAGGGAGTGATCGGAGGGAAGGGGGAGGGGGGAGGGGACTCCTCCTCTAGGAGAGCTGTCACTTTGATTCTCATCACCAAGGCAACGGGTGTGCAGTCCCACAATCCTCTGCTTTGTCTGATGGGGGTGGGGGTGAGGGTGTGTGTTGTGAGTCTGTGTATGTGTGTGTGTGTGTGTGTGTTAGCTGCAGCGCTGCACCTCTACAAACCTGGAACTCTCGCTCACACACACCCACACACACACAGAGGCCTAGTACTATCGTCATAGCAGGTCGTGAAAGCAGCAAATCGCCATGGTGACACAGAGACAAATCTAGCTGTGTCTGCTATTTATGGGGAGAGAGAGGGAGAGAGAGCCGGCAATATTCTGCAGCCAAACTAGCTGAAATTGCACTGTGTGTGTGTGTGTGTGTGTGTATGAGTGTGTGTGTGTGTGTGTGTGTGTGCCATCTCCGTACATGATAAAGATGTTTTATGAAGAGGGCAGAGCCATGTTGCTTAGCCAAGCTCATAACAGAGAAGGGCTTTGTCATAAGAACTGACAGATATGCGTCGCTGGGTGACAGGAGAGAGAGAAAGAGAGAGAGAGAGAGAGAGGGAGAGAGAGAGAGAGAGAGAGAGAGAGCGGCATCCATCAGTTGAAGCCTGCTGACTTAGACTCAGTTAAATAGCCTGAGGGATGAAGCAGCAGGCTATACTGTTAGCTTGATCCCAAACACACGCAATACACACACACACAGGCTCACACATCCAACAATGGCACCGTTCCAGAGATTGCAGATGTATACACACACACACACACACGCACACACACACATGCACACTCTTTCTCTTTCGCTCTCCGACTTTTGAGGCAGATGGGGACACCCCCCCCTCCCCCCTCCCTCCTCCTCCACCCACTCACCCCCTGCTAGCTTGACCGGGGTCAAAGAGCCTATTGTCATACAGAGTGCCTTGCCTCCACCTATTGTTTCTGACAGTTGGAAACCCTCACTGCCCATACAAACCTCTGCACATTCAACTCCTCTCCTTTCTCCCCTTTCTTTCACTCTCTCTTTCGCTCTCTCTGTCCCCCTTCCTCCTTTCTCTGTATGCTGACTAGGCTGTTCAATCTGTCACACACACACACACACACACACTCACAGATGTACCCGTGTGAACACACACACGAGCAAATACAAATCCTCAATTATATTATTATACTATACATGCCATTTGCTAACCACATAGTCACTTCTAAATTTCATATTTATTCATTTCATTAATTCAATTCATAGGTTTTAGAGACGGACTGTTCATTCTGTCAGATGATTGGATTAGATCGAATTAAACATTAATGATCCCTGTGGGGAAACGCTGTTGTTGCAGCAGCAAAGAAGAAGATATAATAATGGGTAGGATGTAAGTAAGAACACATCAAACAGCGGGTATGGCACATGACACGATAAATAATAATAAATAATAAAAAAAGAACTAGTAGAACATATTGAGAAAAAGCTATGAATTTACAGCATATGATAATAGGAAAATTTGTAGCTTTGGGTGTAAGTGTTGAGAACAGGACACCAGGGTCAGGATCTTTTCAGTTAATTCAATTCAAAATGTAAATTTTGACATGCAAGAAATGTGTAAAAGTGTTTACATGCCCCCAATAAATCTAAAGATTCAGCAGAAAAGTAGTTTTGTTAACCGGGTTATGCTTACTAATATTAAGATAATCAGAAACAGGTGTTTACATAACAATTTCAAGTCAGAGTATTGCCTTAATTGGTTTATGATCGAATTATTAGAGTGCATGTAAATATATTCAGTGACAGACTCTTAAGATTTTGGCTATAAGAAGCTTTTTTTGTGGCAGGCGATTTCCCCAGTTTTTGAATTTTGACCATCCACTTCTTGAATTTGAATGGAATGGGAAGTGGGAAGCTCATTCAGCAGTTTAAAACAGGAGTTTAAACCAGCTGCTGGTGTCCAGCCTGCAGGCCTCAGTGCAGCCTGGGAGCGGCAGTGGCTCCTCTGCCCAGGAGGAGGCAGCTCAGCCCGGGCGGGACGAGCACAGGAAGACCCTTCACACTGACGCTGCAGTCTGATTGGCTGCAGGCCGCGACAACGCTGTGAGTGGCAGGTGAAATCCTATGGCCGTAATGAGCTTTCTCTCTCTTTCTCTCTCTCTCTCACTCCCAAACACACACACACACACACACACACACACAATTTCTAAAATAGCACAAAAAAAAAGGTCTTTTCTCATGTGTAGGATTCAACAAAACAGACGTCCACATCACACATTTCTAGAGGGGATCCTCATCAGGCCGCCATCTTTTTTTGTTTGTTTTGTTTTGCATCTAAAACTCACAGACAGTTCTGGTTCAGAGCCGACTGAGATGGCTGCTAGCAGAAAAATGCTGACATCCTAGCAATATTGACAAAAATGCTTCTTTGCTTCCTTGCTTGTAATGCTGGCGATCTGGGAATTGAAGTTTGTTCTTACTCAGCTTATTGTAACTCTGGATAAGAGCGTCTGCTAAATGCCTTAGATGAAAAATGTACAAAGGCCTGAACATAAGAGAAAACTCTTCAGATGCAGAAAAGGAGGTGAGTTTTGTTAGATAAGGACAAAATAAAAGTGACTTTCATTCTGCATGTTGGTCAGGTTTATTCTGTCAGCAGGAAAATAAAGCACTTCCCCTTCTGATTGTTAGTTATCTTAGTGAGTTAGCTGTCCTGCAGGTAGCTGGTAGCTAGTATGAAAGTATAAGGCCTGTAGATGTGAATGCATAAATGCATTTGCATGTTTTTAATATTTGTGATAATGCATTTTCATGCAAAATAATTAATATTTGCAGCCTAAAACCTTCTCCCAATAAGTAAAATAGCCTGAAAAATGAAAATATAAATCATTATTTGGTGTTCACCATTCTGTATGCCTGCAACAACGGGGAGTAGGCTTATCTGCAAAACTGAACCATCCATTTTGTTTAGGTAGTCCACTGTGGTTGAGAATTGATTTTTTTGTGATGCTCTATTGATCCCTGAGGAGGAGTCTGTCTTTCCACTTGCCTGCACTGCACTTCCCAGAGATCACCTGTCAATCAAACAGTGTGGCCAGTAAGCCACCTGTGATATCTGGACATGTTACGAGCTAGCATGCTACAAGCAGTCGAGCGTGTCAACATGCTAACAAATTAGCAAATTAGCCTACCACTAACAAACAGTACACAGGTTCATATCCTTTCAGCCAGAGCGATCGCACTATGAACAAACAATGTATCAGCTAGCAAGCTGCAAACAATCCAACATGTTAAAGTAACCTGATGTGATGTATTTTCCTTGGATTTTCTGTTGATGCAGTTTGAGTTTCTCTTTTCTCTGTCTGTTCAGCCATGGTGGTTATCGCTGCTCATGCTAACTACCCAGTTCTTCTTCTTCTGTTGATTACAAACAAACTGGAAATGAGAGAGAGCTACCAGACACCGGCTGTTTAGAACAGACAATGTCAAAGGTTTCATGACCTGGATATAGGTTGAATCACTGCTGTGTTGTATCAGACAGACATTTATCTATATGACAACGCTGTGGATTACTGCTTTAACAATATCTAGTAAATTGCTGGGGGTTTTGGGTTTGGCCGTAGTCGTGCGGTCCCCGTCCCGAGCCAGACGAGGTGTGAAGCGCTGCTGTGTGACGCAGCAGGACGGTGTGAAAGAAGCCGGAGGATTCTGCGAGTCTGTTTGGTTTGGATCTTATCTCTCTGCTCCTCTGTCTGCCGGCCAGAGGAAACACCAGGCTTCAGAGTCCATTCTCCTTCTGTCCAGGATAGGGATGCAAATTTTCAGAAATTTCCTGAATCGATCATCGGTCACGTTAATGACCAATTAATCGATTAATCATTATCTAAAAAACAGCTTTTGACATAGAAAATAGAAAATACAAAATGCGTGTTTTTACACCTGTCTTTAGGGATACTCAACAAGTTACTCAACAAAGCAGAATTCAAAAGAGTCGGGACCCCCGACAACGGACATCAGTGTTTCCCACAGGCTGAACATGTTCTTTCTTTGGGGTTCATTACTTTAAATTGTCTTTACATTGTGTCCAATGGAACCCAACTGGTGGAATATGCAATGAAGTCTCTGCACTGCACTCATGTTAACTTTCTGAGTGTTGAGCAGCGTTACAATTGTCCGACTGAAAAGTATCAAGTTACTCTTTACTTTTACAACATATGTGAGTTTGGAGAAATTGTGGAATTTTGTATTTTTTACGAACGTTTTCAGAACGGGAGACGGACTGTCAGGTTGAGTACAGAGCTACTGCATCGCCACATGACAGACATGATGTGATGCGCACATTAGACACACTACAGAGTGATTTAGATAAATTTTCTATACATTGATTAACTTTTTATTTTGTGCCGGCTGTGGGGAATGCATTCTCTTTCATTCTCTTTCATTGTGCTTGTAGAGCTGCTGTATTTCAACTTTGTATTACAATGTTTACAATGAATTGTCTTTTCGGGTGTAATGCTTCCGCCCGCTTGCTTGGCTTTCTTCCTCCTCTGTATAGGCGGTGAAAGTTAAATTGCGCCCTTGTGGCGGTAAATCATTTCCGGAAAAAATTAGAAATAGCACATAATGTACATTATCGATTAATATATGCTTGATCGATCAAATTATTAACGGCGATTAATCGATCGTCGATTAATCATTAACATCCTGAGTCAAGGATCATCCTCACAGTAGCATTCTCATCTCAGCAAGTAAACACACTCACTCAGACCTCCAGTGGTGATCAATGGTGATTATCCCAAGGGTAAGTGAGTAAGCATGTGTGTGTGTGTGTGTGTGTGTGTGTGTGTGAGAGAGAGAGAGAGAGAGAGAGTGATGAGAGGCAGTGAAAGTGTTTGTGGGGGTTTATGACAGTCGTATTTCACTGGCAGTCTGCATTATCCCACCACTTCCCAAGGACGCACGCACATACACACACACACACACACACACACACACACACACACACACAGGCAGAAATTCAGATAGAAAGACATACATAAACAGTCACACACACACACACACACACACACACACACAAAATGATAGACAGGCAGGCAAAAGGATAGGCAGAAAGTTCAGAAACTTGCACATGCGCGCACACACACACACACACACACACACACACACACACACACACGCACACCCTGCAGCATTGATCCGTGGGCTGGCTGGCTATATTCCTGCTGTTCTATTTACAGTTGGCCCCGGCGGGACCCTCAACACTCCCTTATTAAAAGTCTAAACACGAAGAGAGTGAATGAGGTAGAGAGAGAGAGAGAGAGAGAGAGACAGAGAGAGAGAGAGAGAGAGAGAGGGAGAGAGAGGGAGAGAGAGAGCTGGGGTGAAGGAAGCCAGTTATGAGAACCAATATTGATCACCAATTGCTTTTTGTAAGATTATTTTTAGTTAGTATCCACAACAGAAGAAGGAAAGGAAAGGAAAGGAAAGGAAAGGAAAGGAAAGGAAAGGAAAGGAGAGACAATAGAGGAAATAGGAGAATGCAGATGTACAGAAACAGAAGGGGGGGGGGGGGGGGGTATGCAGGTAGCAGTCCAACGCCCTGCCTCATCACTACATGTGGCAGATGTGGTGCAGAGATTGATTAGCCGTGCCTGTCGGTCAGCAGCGGGGGTTTGACTGATGTGATGCGGTGCAGGGGAAGGTCAGGAAGGCCGCAATTAAGCACACTATCTGACAATTACACCACACACTACACTGCTGTAGACCTGCTTTACATGCTGGACCCACGCCAGCTGCAAGTCCGCTTCAGCCAGGGAACCGGAGGTCAGACACCTTATTTAGTCAAATCAGCTCCGTTCCTCACTGAGCATTATCGAATTAATAAAACAAACTAAAAGTTGTATTATTGTGAAAGTGTAGCCTAACTTTAACTATCAATATTCATACCTTATCTGCAAATTTAATCTCCTAAAATCCTCTTTGTGTGCAAATGAAGTTTGATTAGGCCTAGAGAAAGCACTAATGGGTTCTTCGTCTTTTAGTTTGCTTAGACCTGCTGTGATAAAGTGAAGCATATAGCCACATACATATATATATATATACTGTATATAAAGAGCAAGAGAGAGAGATGAAGTATTTTATGATTGTAAGACAACACATAGCAGCACTTCAGCATTTTATAATAAAGCACATTGTTAAGCAGTGTTTCTATGTATGCATGACTTATGTATGTCTAGATAACATAAACATGCTATTCATAGTATTCTGCTCCATCACCACATGGTCATCTTGTTAGGAAAATAACAGGTGATTGTAATAACTTAACAGCTGATTATAATCAAATAACAGCCACAGCCAATGAGCTGTGTATGGGAAATGCATGTGACCATCAGGGGGATACTATGAATAGGCTAAACTATGTTTGCTAGCAGTTCAGTTGCTAATGCTAACTAGCTCGCTAACTAGCCTAACATTACTGTATTCTCCATAGAAGATATGAAGGCAGCTGATGAGCGAGGGAGCCAGAAAGCTGAGATCACATTCAAACAAATACTAATACTTGCTAATTAATTAGGTCTATATGTCATCACCACAGATGCGCTGTGGGACTGTACACACTCTTGTTTTTCCTCAGCACACTTTGTGGTCTTGTGTAGCTCAGTGTGTACAGCATAGCACTGCCAGGGTTAGCGGCTCCAATCCCTCTGCAGCTTTATGGCTACAGAGCAAGGCACTAACACTAGTACAGCTGTAGCCCAGTGTGTGCAGCACAGCATGAACACCGCTTGGGTCCTGGGCTCCAGGTTCATGGGTAGAGAACAGCACTAACACTGCCAGGGTTAGGGGTTCAATTCCCTCTGGAGCCGCCCATACAAGAAAACACACTCAAGTTTCTGTAAGACTGTAAGGAGCTTCAGATGAAAGCAACAAGCATCGCCAAATGTCATATAATCTATCCTTTTCAGCTCCTCCAAAATCTTGTATATCCATTTTGGGAAAAAGAAATCATTGGGCTACCTGTAGTTCATCGTTCAGTATTTCCAAAACGTAGCTAGTAGACGATCCATGATGTGAAACTTTCCGGTTACCTGCTATCCTTTAGAGTAAGAGAAGAGAGAAGAGAAGACCCTGCAGCAAACAAAAATATATCTGATATGGTTATGAAGACAAAGCTTTGAAGTCAGTTCATGCACACTGCTTCAGTTTCTCATATTTTACTGCGATATCAAACAAAAAAAAAAGAAGAGAAACTGAAGATAGAGCCGGCTCATATCGCACAAACTGACTCCCTACTATCTTTTAAAATGTAACTTAATTGGTTCTAATTTTCTGCTACGAATCATTCTGTAAGAGTACCTGTCATCTTTTTCAAACAGTAGATAATCTTATTGTGGAACAAGACTCCAACTTCTCCTTGAAAAGCTAGTGCGATACAGATCTCAAGGATATTTCTGACACTTAATGTCACGCAGTGAGGGGGATGGAGGTGCTTTAGCCTCTGTCTGGGAATATGGACGCCTGTCCATCAGACTGCATGGCACTGACTGGCACCGTGGCATTACTCAGCCTGTCTGACGTCACACTCACACACACACACACACACACACACACACACACACACACACACACACACACACACACAAACAAACAGCGATGCAAACTGGTGTCAAGGGGTTTTGTTGCCACTATATCACAGCAAATTTTTTGATTCTATTTTTAATTGAAATCTCAACCTCTTTAGGAAACATTTCACATCTTCCTCTCTCCCCTACCTCCATCTTGCCTCTGCCAGGAGATTCCTTGTCTATGTTATATACTCGGCAATAAGGTGACTTGATTCTTGTGTAAACTCATCTCTTGAGGAAACACTTCTTGCTCCGCCTCCCTCTCACCTCTAAATCCCCCTCTGTCGCAGCGAAATCCTTGCAAATATCAGGTATTTATCAAGTGATTTTCATTTTGGCCCACCTCACAGCAAGAGTGCGATTGTTAGTTTTGCGTGGCCTGGAAGCTTTCTCCACAGCCCATTTCACTCAACTTTACTGCTGTCAGTGCCACATAAACAAATTACTGACACTGATTAATGATAAATAATTAAATATTCCTGGAGACATCCTGGAGGCTGAGGTGCGTACCGTGTTAACTCTGCCATCCAGTGCAGCAGAAATGGGTTAAAAATCATCTTTAGAAAATAAAACAGTTTTAATAAAGCAATTACACAAAAGCACAGAGGTTACAGAGGTTTAAAGTTGCTCTAAGCTCTGATCAGCAGTGACGCAGACAGAATGCAGACACTTAGCTGGCACCAATTTACAACAATAATTTGACAAATTCAGAGGGAACCAAACTAGAAATGTAATTTCATGGAATCATCTCATTATAACAGCAGACATTTGTAATGAACAAGTCGCTTAATGAAGAGTGGAAATGACTAACAAACAGGAAACTCATTTCAGTTGTGTGCGCACTGCATGTGTGTGTGTGTGTGTGTGTGTGTGTGTGTGTGATATGTAATATTGCAGTTTTTCATCTTTCACTCTGAGGGCTTAGAGCTGTATAAGAAGCTTAGGGCACTGGATTCAGTCATGTTGATAAAGCTTGGGGGCAGGGTGTGTGTGTGTGTGTGTGTGTGTGTATTGGTCAGGTGAATGTTAGCGTGTGTGTGTGTGTGTCTGTTTGTGGCAGATGTGTGCTGGTAGGGTGTGTGTGTGTGTGTGTGTGGGGGGGGGGGGTGTTGTGTGTGCGGATGGGGTATTAAATACTGAAAACCGCAATCATGGCCCGGGATTAAAACAAAGCTCTAAAATGGTGGCACGCTGTGACAGAGGACAGACAGAGGAGAGAGAGAGAGAGAGAGAGAGAGAGAGAGAGAGAGAGACATAGAGATAGAATGAGAGAGAGCGAGAGGAAGAGAGAGAGAGAGAGAGAGACAGATAGAGAGAGAGAGAGATGTATATGAGGATGTATATGAGAAAGAGAGAGGAAAATCCAAAGAAATGAGAGAGAAATAGCAAGAGTCCAAGAGAGGTTGGATGGAGAGAGAGAGAGCGAGATGGAGACTGAGAGAGAGAGAGAGAGAGAGAGAGAGAGATAGGGGGGGGGTTGATCAGAGGTGATCAGACATAAGGCCAGACTAAGCAGAAAAACCAGGTCAAACACCGAAATGACGGGACATTTTTCAGCCTCGGCGTTGGAGTTTCTGCTCCTGCTCTCTCCATCCTTCGTACTTATTACTGAACGAGTGCCTGAGAATCATCTGAGCATCCAGTTTTTATTAATTGTGCGTGCGAGTCGGGCTCGCCGCCGCCACCGCCGCCACCGCCACCACCGCCACCACCGTGTCGCTCGGCGTTTTTCTCGGTCACTAATGAGAAAATAATCCGCTCTCTCCCGTCTCCGGAGTCACGCGTGTCGAATACGGCGGGAGAGAAACGTCGGCCGTCAACATGTGGTCGCCATATTTCAAGGCGTCTCATTAAGATTCGAAATCGCGCTGATTGAAGTGGGTTATATGCGGCGGTGAGGTCACTGCTGGAGGAATGCGTTCTGGTCGGGGGTTGGGGCGGGGTAAGGGGATTTGGCCGCGCGGCTCTCTGGCACGGTGCGGACACACAACGAGCACAAATAGACACTGATATTCCTGTCCGCACACACACACACACACACACACACACACACACACACACACACACACACACACACACACACACACCACAGATACACAGAGAGAAACAGGTGTTGCGGCTGTAGTAGCGGTGAAGTCACACCTACGGCTCGTTTTCTTTGGTCCGAACCGCAGTGGGGAAGTTTGTTTTGACTTGGTTGCATTTTTTTTTTTGTATTTGGTTTGTTTAGGTTCACGCTGTCCAGGTGCGAGCGAATCAGAGCTTGAGAACAGAAGTCACATGACTCACAAGCAGCTCGTTTACTGGACAGAGTTTTGGTGACCTGTCCTCCTGCCAGGTTAGAGGTTTTGGGGGGGGGGTTTAAAACAAATCTGATTCCAGTCCAGTACAGTGTAACTCTATCTCAGCATGATGGACTTGTCTGCACTCTTCTTCTCTGGTGTTCCTACCAGTTAATAACACATGAAGAAACCGCTGAATACGAGCATCAGTCCAGACTGCGGTTTGCCCCTCGCTTCATGTTGTTATGCTAGATCTTTCCAAACATGAATCACTGCTGGCTATCAGATGTCAACATCCGTCTCCTTCTACCCATAATCCCTTGTATTTTGGGGTTGTTTCCTGTAGTTGGTTAGATTACGTTCTCACTCCCAACGAACCACCGCAGCTCTCTTGATAAAGGACTGAGACTCTTATTTTCAGGCGTCTCTGTGCCGTTATTTGATGCATGGCAGCGTTCTCACCTGTGACAAACGAACCAAACTAAAGGAGGAGACGCTCCAGAATTCAAATAAACCACTCAGAACATGCTCGGTGGGTTATAAAATAAAATTTTCTGTGCTGATCATTATCGGTGGAACAAATACCAGTACAGTATATCTGCATGAGGTCAATCAGGCTCTTACACCTGGTTAAACCTCAATTCGATGACTATGAAAAACTGGACAAGGCGACGCCTCCAGGAGCTCCATCTCCTCCGCTCTCGAACACGGTTCCTCAGTAACAGTGAGAGTTCCTAACCGGTCTGGTAAACACCTACATTAGCATCTCCGCCTCTCTCCAGTAACAGTGAGAGTAACTTGGCGAGACAGGCTTCCCCGAGGAAGGCGCTGAAGCTAATTGTAGCCCATAAAACTGCAACGGGACAGAAGAAGGAAACTTTGACGGCGTCGATACTAATTCATTTCCAGCTTTTAGTTTGTCTTTATGGGTTTGCCTCCGTCCCCGAGCAGAGGTCAATATCTCGCAGGAGAGGAGAGGAAGAGGGGATGAGGAGAGAAGCGGGTCGATTCTAATTATAAAACAGGTGTCGTGAATGAATATTTTATGTGTAACGGCCGTGGTTGTATTTGTTCTGTGTTACCGGCACAAACTGAGGAGCCAGCAGACTTCTTACCGCATGTTTACTGAACAAACGCTGCACTTTTTCTGCTTCGCCTCGACGAACGGGTTCAGAAAAATCAAGATTTTCTCTCTTCTCAAATGTCCGGAAGTTAGAAGGAATGACCTGGCAACTGGCTGTTTAAGAAACCAAGAGTTACAGATTTGTTTTATAATATACTTTACTGTTTACCGTTCGAGAAAGTACTGTCTGCAGCACTACAGGGTGACTACAGGTTTCTGCAAGGTAAATTTAAGGTCTTTTAACACCCATTAATGCCAAATTGAAGAAAATTTAAGACCTATTTCAACTTAAAAACACATCTGAGCAGTAACAATAAACAGTAGCAGGGTCAGAATATACGTTTGTGCCCCAGGAGAGATTTCTCACTAGAGAAGCACAGCGCCAAGAAGAAACAACATTTTTAAGACCTAAGAAACTCTATTTAAGACTGAAAGGCAGCGTTTAATCATGTTTAAGACCTTCCTAGGGCTTGACTTAAATAATTCAACATAAAACATTTGAAGACTTTTTAAAAACCTGCAGACACACTGTATAAACACAGGATAGACCCAGGATGAATGCATGAAGGGGGACTTCCACAATGGCTACCAATGTAATGCTGACATCATCGAAAACTTTTTTTGTACTTGTACTGATGTTGACAGTCAGTTTTGTGGCCCCTGAGCTCTTTAAAGCTGTTAACAGACTTAAAACATACATGGACGTCGATGAGAATATATTGTATAAGAATATACTTTTGCAGATACGTAGTTTTTGTCCAATAGCAGCAGCTAACAAGCATTGCTGCTACTTCGTGATAGTGTTATTCTCTCTCTCTCTGTCTCTATCTCTCACTCTCTATCTCTCACACACACACACACACAGCCATTTTTATTTCCTTAATATCTAAGTGGAAAGTTTTTTTATTGTCTCTCGCTGGATGCGGCCTCTGCAGACGCAAGGACGTTATAAAATACTGTTATGTCCTTTCCTATCCAGTTAGCCCAGAGAGAGGGAGAGAGAGAGAGAGAGAGAGAGAGTCGGAGAGAGAGAGAGAGAGAGAGAGAGAGAGAGAAGCTATATTTGGAAGCGGCAGTGCCTTGTACTGTATGGGTATGTAATAAATCTGTTGTGCCATAATAGTGAATGGTGGGTCGCAGAGCAATGTGTGTGTGTGTGTGTGTGTGTGAGAGAGAGAGAGAGAGAATGAATGGTGGGCTGTCTGGTCCCCATACTGCTGCTCCTAGCTAATTGGTCGTCGGCTTAAGTGCTGCTACTGCACTATTCTCTAGATAGATGGGATGGATGGATGGAGGGGAGGGAGGGAAGGAGGGAGGGAGGGAGAGAGGGAGGGAGGGAGGGAGGGAGGAATAGATTGATAGGTGAAATAGAGGGGAGAGAAGAAGAGAGTCGGGCTGGATGGATAGACAAGGAGGGAGGGAGGGAGGGAGGGAGAGGATGAGACGGAGGAAAAGAGGGATGGAGAGAGCGGGGAGGGAGGGATGGAGGGAGGGAGGGGTAAAGAGAGGAGGAGAGAGGCAGCGTAATATATTTGTAGAGGAATGTAGGCTGAGAAGTGGAGAACGGGGCGAGACAAGGTCATGTGTTTAGAAGCAGACTTCCTACACAGCTTTCCTTGTTAAATTCCAGGACTTTTCCAGGATTTCTCCTGATCATTCCATGGCATCATCTCAATCACAAAAATTTAAATGAATATAAGTAATATCTGTAAATAATAGATGTAAGTAGTCCAGACTCTTCCCATACTTCCCACTCATTGGCTGCTTTATGTTTATATGTTTATATAACCCCACCATTGCTCATATCCTATTTTATTGCTTTAATATTGTTGTTTTAACAGCTTTTTTTTAACACTCTATTTTTGTGCTTGTATTGTTTTTTCTTGTTTGTTTTTCCATGCTACATCCTGTTCTATCCCTTTACGTTTGCTGCTGCAACGACCCCGATTTCCCCACAGGGATCAATAAAGTTTCATCTTATATGATAGAGGGTTTTTTTATGCAATTTAGAGAAAAATCAGTACCTGAAGTTCATCATTCAATAGTTGTAAAAAGCAGGATCCAGTTTGTGAAAGTGTTGTTCTGCCAGCCAAGAGCTTACGTTCCCTCCTGTCCTTTAACTAGTGCCAAGAATTGTTTTAATTTTATGCTACCACTCATTTAGTAAAAGCCGGTGTCTCTTTTTTTTTTTTCTAACGATGATCTCATTTTGGAAGGAAACTCCAACATTTCTCTACACTGTCTACACTGAAATATTAGATTTTCTATTTTTAGAATAGTTGATTTAAACGGACTACATCTTGTTTTGGCCAGATAGAACTTTCACTAAATGAAAGTTTGCAGTTTTGTAATACTAACTTAATTAGTTATTATTCCTTTAAAGTTTACCCGATCTACGAGCAGCCAAGCATAACATTAAACACCAGAGTGCATGAAAACAGAACTAAGAAAACATTTTGACAGGATAAAATTAAACTCTAATGCTCCCTTTGGAAGCTGGGGGAAATTGGGGTGATGAGTTTATCAAAACCTTTTAGGGGTTTTATTCAACATTTTCCAGGGTGTGAAGACAAACCTTTTCAAAACCCCATGACCTTTTCCAGATTTTCCATGACAGTAGGAAGGGATCGGTCTGTGTGTGTGTGTGTGTGTGTGTGTGTGTGTGTGTGTTGGGGGGGAGGTGTTGATTGATGGGAGGGAGGAGGGAGGAAAGGAGGGCGACTAATGTCTTCCTAGGAGCGAGAGGAGAGGAATGAGAGGCTTTCGCCAAGACACAGCAGTCCTCTCTACTGTGTTCATTAGACTGGCCCTGTTATTCCCAAGACACACACACACACACACACACACACTACACACACTACACACACACTACACACACACACACACACACACACAGACGGGCTCTTGCAGCAGGTGGGCCTTTTGATTTGTCACCCAGGAAGAACCGTGTCTCATTTGCATACAGATGCCCCCTTCAGCGCAGAGGAAGGGCGCACACACACACACACACACACACACACACCCACACACACACACACACACACACACACACACACACACACATAGCTCCTTCAGTCCTCCCCTCCAGAATGAGGCCCATACAACCCCCTCTTTCTTTCTTTCTTCGCCCTCTTTCACTCGTCTCCCTTCCTCCCTCTCTCTTCACCCCTCTTTTTTTTTTTTTCTTTTCAACGAGTTCTTGTCAGCTTCGCAGCACTTTTGGCTAACAAATCCTGTGAGAATGGGAACCGTGTGTGTGTGTGTGTGTGTGTGTGTGTGTGTGTGTGTGTTCATTTGCTCTTCTTCTGTGCAACTATGTGCCCTTGCTCTGCATTTATGTGTACATGTATGTATATGTGTGCTGCTGTGTGCATGCATGTACCGTGTTCATGCACCCCTGCTCTGTGTGCGTGTGTGTGTGTGTGTGTGTGTATGTGTGTGTGTGTGTGTGTGTGTCTCTTGGAGGCTCTTGCACCTTGCATCTGTTCTAGTTGGCAGGGTTTTCAGGAGTCTCGTGTCCTGGTGTCAAACAACGGCAGCCTGTTTGCAGACCCCAACACTGAACTGATACACACACACACACACACACACACACACACACAACGAGAGCGAGAACTGAGCATTTCAAACCAAATAAATAGTTAGAAATCTTCATGAAGCTGAGCTGGACTGTGCTGAACGGAGCAGACAGAGGCTCTTCAAATGGAAAATTATTTACAGTATTGATTACTGCGATTTCCAAATGGCACGAGGCTGAGATTTGTTCCTCAGAGTGTTTTAGACGGCTTCCTAAACAAGGTATTCTGGTGCGGTGCACATTGCTTAGCGTACGACTCAAGTATCATGAAGAAAATATTTTATTTCGTTCAAGTACAGTAAATCCTGCAGGCATCAGAATCAAAATTCCTCCTGCCTGTATTTTTTTTTTTTTTTTACGTTTTTGGAAGGGCTGGAGAGAAATTAAGCAGAGAAAAAATTTCCACATGTGTAACAAGTCATATCACAGTTGCAATTGAGCAACAATATTGAGTAATATGAGTTTTAAATCTGCAGTGTGCTAAAGAGAGGCTGTGTTTCTGCGTATTGATTATTCTGGATAGATCGCCTGATTGACTGAATTTGCGGATTCTCATGTGTGTAAAGGCAGAAATCCTCACAGCAAATAAAAACATTAACGACGGTTCGGATGCTGAAACGTTTGCTGCGCCTCTTCCTCTCCGTCACTAAAGGGAGAGTATTCTGCATGGGCATCCTTCTGCATGCAGGAGGCTCGTGTTCCAGGCTGGAGCTCTGAAACATATTTAAGAACAGCGCAACGTGTGTCCGACAAGCCTCTGACAGAGCTGCAGAGGCCCCACGCTGCGGCTGGCTCGGAGGCAGCCATTACATCAGAGGCTCCACAGGCGCTACCATAACACTGGGAAAACACGGGCTGCGTTTGGGAGTTGTAATTGGTAGTGGGATTGTTTAGTGCAACGCAACCTTTTCACCCCGAAACCCCCCCCAAAACACAGCAAACTCCTCCTGACACCTTGCTGCAAGCGTAAGCAGAACAGGGAATCAAATATCAGGCTATTTTACTTATTGGAAGAAACCTACAGATTGTAAATATTATTTCACAAGGGAAAGGGATTTATCTCAAACTTCAAGATCATAGTAATGCTTTTGTGTCATGTAAATATATTTTTTCACACTAAATCATCCTGCAACCCCCCCCCCAAAAAAATTGAGAATCAGTCTATAGTGTGATAGGGTGCACTCCAGAAAATGCAGGTTACATAACACAAGCTAAATCGAATGCATATGAAGGCACTTAAATCATGACACAACACAACACAGTTTTTCCACATGTTATACGAAGTAGCGGCAGGCTGGAGTCAAACCACTGAGAGCATGCACTTTATATTTCACATTTGATTTTTTTTTTTTTTTTTCTTTCTTCAGTTTGGGAAATGCTCTGTTCATGCGTGGAAAAGTCTGCGGCATGTGTGCAATAAAAGCCTCGCAGCGTTGCGTCACTTTGCAGCACTTCCACATGTGTTCAGGCAGAGCGTTATTTGTGGTTTCAGCCTCGTCCTGACTGACCTCGTACAAACAATCAAAACCTAATCAAGGGAAAAGGGCCGGCTCACAGCAAGACAGCATGAGCAGACAAATCTAAGCGTCCCCCCCCCGCCCTCCCCCTCCCCCAAACACACACATACACACACACACACACACACAAGCCACATGTCATGTCAGGGTAGAATTAAGAGTTTAGACAAATACAATTTCACCTCTGATCCGGTAATCTTGTATCTGTGATGGACTGTCTGTGTGCATATGTGTGTGTGTGTGTGTATGTGTGTGTGTGTGTGTGTGTGTGTGCAACCTGAGCCCAGTCAGGGCCTCTCTGTCCCTGAGGAGTCACGACTGCAGACAACGCACGTCTGGGGCCATAACACACACACACACACACACACACACACACACACACACAATGCGTACCTCCTCTGCGGGAAGACAGAGGCAGCCAGTATAAGCCCATAAATCTATTGCAGTGTTGAAACAAGGCTGTAAAAGTATAAGAATCAGGTATCCAGCACATGACAAGATGCACCAACTCAAGGGAAACTCACTTAACACACTGCGGTAACACACTGCACTAACACACTGCAGTAACACACTGCACTAACACACTGCAGTAACACACACCACAGTAACTTTATGGATGCCTCACTACTGTAAGTGTGTTTTAACATCATACATAAATGATAGATCGAGACTGGGTTAATGAAATGCTTCCCTAATGGTTTGAAGCACTTTGCACCGATCTATCTATTCATCCATCTGTCTTATCGCTCACTTCCTTCAAGAGTATATCCGTCTACCCATCTATCCATCTATCTATCCATCTATCTATCTATCTATCTATCTATCTATCCATCCATCCATCCATCCATGCACCCATCACTTGTTCCATCCCTCTCTTCCTTCTCCCTCTATCTGCTGATCCAAACTAACTTTTCCATCCACCGGCTCCAGCGGCTGGGTGAATTTCATTATATTCTCTTTTTCTTCTCTCTTTTCTTCTTTGCACCCAGCCAAACAGACAGAGAGCGATGCTAAAGATGACAGTCAAAGTGGCTGGAAGGGCAGACAGATGTACCAGACACAGGAAAGAAACCACCAGCATTTGTCTGGTGGCATGTTTTGATGTCCATCCATCACATTTATCCATTTATCCATCACTACTAAAATGTACACTTGTCTGGTGGCTGCTGTTGAAGGAAAAATCCACCCTAAAACACTTTAACACTGTTAAAAAGCCCAACAACAAGTTCATGCCCCTTGTCTGGGAGATGTTGAAAGGCATTCTGGGAAATGTAGGACATCACTAACTGAAGTAGAAGTAGATGAGGTAGATTGAGGGAAAGTGGGTTCACCAAAAAAGTAAATTACAACACTTCATCACTAAAATAACTCCTGGAATGCACTGAACTTCACAGATTGATGATCTATAACAGTGTGAGAATATCTGAAGGTGGATTTTTCCTTTATTTTTCCCAGCCCGCCTCCATCCACCCAGCAGCAGCAGCAGCAGCGGAGCCTTACCGGGGTAGAAGTCTTTGGATTTGGACAGTTTGATGGTGGCTCCAGTCTCTTTCTGCAGCTGGACGATGGTCTGACCTCCCTTTCCGATGATAGAGCCCGCCGCATAGCTGGGAATCAAAACCTTCAGGAAGTACTCGCCTTCCTCTGCAGCGGGAAACAGGAGACAGGAAGTCAGTGACAGGAAATCAGAAGGAGTTACTGCAGTCTGGTTAGATTATTTAAAAAAAAAAGCTGAAAAAGAAAACATTACAAAAAGCTACAGTATGCATTATTGGTATATCTATTTGTGCATATTCCAGAATGCAAATCGGCAATCTGTAAATTTGCCTTCATGCCTGTTTTTTATTGTGTTTTTTTCACATTTCCAACATGTTTTATTTATTTTTCAGCTCAGAGGTAAGCCATCAAGGTTCATTTTATGTCATGGATTTTAATGGGAATTAGGAAAATTCAGGGAGCGACGTCAAGTCACATCCTGGACAAGAATAATCACGTTTGAATGCGTACTATCCGACAGAAAGGATGTGAGTTAGTGCCACATGGCTACGCACAAGCGGAGTAATTTGTCTGTTTATCTGTCTTCCCCCTCTCCTCTCTCTCAACCGACCGTCCAAGGCTTCCCCCAAACTGCACAAATCCACCCAATCGCATCAAATGATGACGGATATCCATGACAACTAATTATTTCCATAATCTGATGATTCCCCGCCGCCGTTATCTCTCCCTTTTCTCTGCGTGTCCATTTGTGCGTGCCTCCAAACGCTCTCTCCAGATTGGTCTGATCTAATTTCAGCGCCGGGCCCGAGGAATCTGGTCCTCGTCACCGCCTCGGCACGAGGGGGAGACTTGAGGAAGATGCCGCTCGGCGTTTTGTTATTGGAGCTAATCGGATTCAGACGATTGCTTATGGATGCAACGCCTCGCGAACGCATAACACCACATGCCCTCCGCCACACACACACACACACACACACACACACACACACATGCACACCTGCACCGATGGACTCAACCGCAAAGGAATGCTGCACAAACACAGATGCATGTTCACATCCACAGATAAGCACACACAAAAACTCACATAAACAAACAGACAAGACAACTACAGATTCAGATATTTTTTCAGAGTATCGTGCAAACAAAGGATATAAAAGTAAGATGTCTTTGTTTCATGTTGTCCTCTGTTGCATTGTGTGGAATGTTTGCAGTGCTGAGCTCGGCTAATTGGCCTGATGGGATAAAGATGAGTTCAAGTGTCTTCACAAGTTAAAGCTGCACTAGGCAAGATTTTTATGTAATAATGCACTTGTCTTATCGGGCTAAATCAGGAAGCGGGGCTTCAGCAGAGGAGAGCGACCCATCACGACTAATGGAGATGCTGTAGATTCATCCTGTTTGCCCAAATGAAATTCTGGTACTAGATGTGGACACTTCCCTGTCCACAAGAAGTGACGAATCAAAATTTGAGAGTGAAATCCAGACTGTCTCCTAACCAGCAGCAGAGAAAGCTGGACTAACGTTAGATTTTCCCCTCTCTTGTCTCATTGGTTTCTTTGGTTTAAAGCATCACAGACCGGCATGAGCTGCTGTGAGACGTTTACTGACCTCACTGCACAGGATTTCTGTGTACTGAAGTCCAAATATTCAACGAGTTAAATCTTGATGTAATTTGGGGCCGAAGTTGCCTTGTGCAGCTTTAGGAAAAACCTCCAGAGTTCTCCAGTAACACTGTGAGAGACAGTTGGTCAAACCGGGGCAGTGACCTGGTATTTCAATGTGAATTGAAAACAAGCTCAATTACAGGTGTGTGGACTGACCCAATAAGATTTGACATTTTAGATGTTATGTTGGTTATGTTCTTAATTCGCCAGACACTTATCACAGTGGGGGAAACAGTTTCAACATTTGTCCTCCAGTTTCTGTAAAATGACTCACTGGAACCAAGGGGCACAACCGAAAGGTCAAAGCACATTTTAATCATTTTGGCTGATGCTCCTCTGCAGAGCCACTTTACTCTGAGAGAGAGAGGAGATGGGGGGGGGGGGGGGGCAGTGGACAGGAAGCACAGCAGGCAATTGAACCTATGACCTTTTGGTTACGGTGCAAACTCCACCTGAACCTCACAGGCCACCGTAGTTTTCCTCCTCCCACTTTCACTTTCAAGAATAATGCGGAAAATCACATACGATAACAGAGACATGGAGGCATTGTCTCACAGGCAGGCCAGTCAGCAGGTGTGTCTGTGTGTGTGTGTGTGTGTGTGTGTGTGTGTGTGTGTGTGTGTGTGTGTGTGTGTGTGTGTGTGTGTGTGTGTGTGTGTGTGTGTGTGAGTGTGTGTGTGCATGTTTGGGAATAGGTAGATAAGAACAAAGCCCTCCCATTCTGAAACAGACGTGTCTTTGTCTCCAAAGCGATGATATCAACATGCTGTAGGTCAGCTAAAGAGTAGCGCTGCCTCAGACTCTTTCCTTCCTTCCTTCCTTCCTTCCTTCCCTCCTTCCTCAGTAAAGGGCCGTTTCACCCAATTATCACATTATTATTATTATTATCATCACAATATGATTTCACTGAAAGACGATAAACGATAATATTGAATTATCACCCAGCCCTAATTTGTCGTTTCAATTATGTCACTTTGGAATGAACCAATGACAGTCTTTGTGTAATCCACTGCAGACCATGATAACAGCCTCTAAAGCAAATAAATGCAGTAACATAATATATACCAAAGTAAAAAAAAAACATAATACTGGGGCACACTCATGGTTTGAGGTCAAGCTCATGAACTATGTTGCATCATCTAATCTCTCTTTCTCCAATATTTCTGTCACTGTTCACCATGTACTATCCAATAAAGCAGAGATAAATTAAAAAACTTCATTTGTTTTAATCCAAATCTTTGTGTATCCATTTTGGGAAAAACTACCACCTTAAGTTCATCAGTCAATATTTAAAAACACAGATTATATCCTAAAAAAATATTACTATGTTGTGAGTAAAGAGCTTACCCAGACTCATAACTTTAATAGTAAGCCATAATCTCTTTGGCTTTCATGCCAGCAATCATTTTGAAAAAGCAGGCGTCATTTTTTCATTTCAATTTTGTAACGAAACTCTTCATATCTACTGTTCTGAGGTCGGGAATCCAATAACAGCACAGTTTTTAACATGACTTTACAGCGCTGTGTCTCTTTAAACTGCCACTAATTCTGTGTCTCAGTGGTTCCCTCCCTAACAGCATTCTTCATATTTGATAATCCAGGACACATAACCTCTGGAGGCAGATTAAAATAGGATTATTATTACAGGGGCACACTTTCTCCAAGGGCGAGGCACCTTGTAACACTGCTGTTCTCTCTGTCTGCCGCCCAGGACGCCGCACTGTAAAAATAATACATGGAGCATACAAGACAACAGGCTTCTTCCATCAAACTGACTGACCAGGTGAATCCAGGTGAAAGCTATTAAATCCCTTTAACTGGCTTCATGTAAACACTGCTACAACTCATTATAAATCAATTCAATAATCCAATATCTCTAAAATGCATTGGCTAGTCCTGAACCTCTGTTGAAACTTCAATAGAGAAGCAGGAGATTACTTTTTTTTTTTTAGTTCATTTTAATTTTAAATAGAGATTCAAATCAGGTTCAAATCAAGGTTATTTCCTCTACTGTTGCTGTTTGTGAATAAGGACACTGGGATTGAACTTCCCCACATGAAATATTCAGTCAATATTTTTCTCATTTAACAGTTCATTTCCAAAATCACTATAACCTATATCGATTTTGAGGGGGAAATGTATTCAATCTCTCTAAAATATAGATGATATTGTCTGTAAAAGTGTTTCATTTTGTGACTCAAGGTACTTACTACACTTTAAAAAGTACCGGAATTTGTTTTTGATTTTGTGCTGGCGATCATTCCGCAAGAATAGACAGCCACTTCTTTCAGAGAGTGGAAATCTCATCCGATGTCGTGTCTCATTTCATATGAAGCTCCTCTGTCTCGCGTCGCCTTTCAGCCTCGCTCTCGTCGTGTTCTCCAAACTGTCCAAATCTATAATGGGATTGCACTAGTAGAGCACTTTTCTGAGAATCGTCTACTTCACATACTAGGTGGACAGTGTTATCTCCTCTCAGTCGGCGTTCAGCCCGGTCTGGCACAGCGAGCAGCCGTCTGTACGGACAGAAACCTGACACCTTCTCTGCTAATGATCAAATACACACAGCTGGGATCTCAAGCCTGGATGTAGAGGAGAGTAAAAACCACCTAACCTCAGTTTACCCACCTTTTTATTTGTCAAATAAAGTTTATCCACCCTTTTTTAAAGTAGTATAAATCTTACTGATATAATTCCCCAGTGTACATTATAGTAAGTAGGGTTAGGGCTGATGTAAATTGCATGAAAATAAGGTGTTTTTTTACGTAAATTAACACTATTCTGAGTTTTTACTTTATCCAACTTTTATCCAACTTCTATCTTTTATCTACCAAACCATCACTGATCTCAATGTCTACATAAGGGGTTTTCCGAAGTAAAAACAGGTATAGGACAATGATCTTCCCATTCTTTCCTTCCAGAAACTTCACCTTCCTTCTCCTCAACCCTTCTCCACCTCTCCTGCACTCCTCTTTCTCCTTCTCTTCTTCTGCAGATTAGAGGTTTAGCTATAGAAACTAACTAATCTAATGTTACTTATAGCCAGAAAAACGGTGGTTCTTTGGTTCCGCCCACTGAGGTTTAACTCGACCAATGAAATTATTTCTGCCTCCAGAGCAGCTCTGCCTCTGAGAAATGTTTGTACTGTAGAACTAAGGCGGTGATCACACAGGAGGATTTTTTTTATGTCTGTGCCTTTTGTCAGTTATTTTCAATTCAACTAACATCTCAACATTAGCCACGCATTACGTCAGAGTCAGACAGCCTCTTACAGTTTATCAGTGACTTACAGTAGGAGTCATCCCCTTCTTCAATTTTGTCTTGACCATTGTTATTTTCAACACGTTATCTTTTTTTTTTACACTAAGTCAGCTAGCTAACACTAATTAGGTAGTTGCATAGCAACAAGAATGATGTAACGCTCCTTGTGCCCTTGAGCTCTTACTCTCTCTGTTACTAGCGATGCTCACAGCTGCACTTTGTGTCTGAGCAGGAGAAAAAAAACGCCCTGTCTGAGCACGGCCTCAAACTCCACTCTGCCTTCTCCACCTCTCCTCTCCTCTCCTCTCCTCTCCTCTCCTCTCACCTCTTTTCTCTTCCCCCCATCATTTCCTGTCCCCATCTCTTTACAATCCTCTTATCCTTCCCTTCCCTCCTCCGTCTCCTATCTTCTCCCCTCCTTTTCTGTCTCCGACTCACTCTCCTCTCCTCTCCTCTCCTCCTCTCCTCTCTTTACCCACCCTCTTTTCCTTCCCTTTCCTTATCCGTCTCCTCTCCTCTCCTCTCCTCTCCTAGATGTAGCAGTGTTCTGCAGTGACCCACTTTGAGTGCGAAGCCTTAGACTGACCTGCTTTAGATAGAGGCTGGCTAATTATAACCAGCCCATATTAATAAGGCAGGGGAATTGATAAATAATATCAAACACACACATATGCATGCATGCACACACAAAGCTTGTCTACGGTACTGTACACACACACACACACACACACACACACACACACACACACACCTCCTCCACAAGCAGACTGTTTCCGACGTCTCATAGCCTACACAACATGACTCATCATCTAGTCTATACGGCGCTGTAATGACTGACTCATGTGCATCACTTGTATACAGGTACTGCCATGGTAACCAAAAAAATTGTATTCATATATATTGTCCTACAATGAGATATCCACAATTTGTCACACACTTAAGCAGTATCACAAAGTTAAAAGAAACGATAGTATAGTAGGTGAGGTGGATAGCGAAGTCCTTGGCTGACATAATGACTTTTAGTAATAACACTTGCAGGCTGGACTTTCTGTTTTAGATGCTGAATGATGAAATTTAGATAATGATTCTGAAGTATAGATGATATTGTCTGTAAAAGCATTTTGTGACTTGAGTTACCTACTACACTTTAAAAAGTACCATTGTACCAATTTGTTTTAATTTTCTGCTGGCGATCATTTTACAAGAACAGATCAACACTTCTTTCAAATAGTGGAAATCTCATCTGTTCTCGTATCTCATTTGAGTCGAGTTGAGCTTGTACTTTGCAGGGAAGGGTTCAAAAGACTAGCAAACTAAATGTAGACATAATAAGGGCTCCAGCATAAATAAGCCTGGGACATTCATTACCTCCCAGTTGACAACAGCATGGCACATTTGTCATTGAGCAGCGGTGCAGTGCTCCAGTGTTGAATTTGTTTAGCATATAACTTTTAGGTATATTTGTACTTTGGCTGAAATGAGCTTTTGGCAACCTTGATAACTATCATGATTCAAACTTCAGCTTGTAAAATGTGCTGCAGTACCAGACACTCCCCTCCCACATTGGAAGATGTTGTTTAGAAATCTAAAACTTGGCGAGAAGTTTTATCACCATTCCTGATGTTTTATCAGGTCCATCAGGTCTGTATAAAATCTGTATAAAAGCCTTTGACTTAATAAAGACCAAAGTTAGTATAAAAGCCCAAAACTTAATGCGTCTTTTCATTAAGCTCTGTTTATAGCTTTCTGGTTTAAAGTCAAAGCCGCTGTTTTTTTGTTTTTTTTGTGTGATATTAAGGAGGGCAGAGTCAGAATCCGCTGACTCTTGTACAACATCTAAGACACGGGAGTGAGCACCACTAAACGTTGCTCTGTAGCTTTGGGATGTGATGCGCTGGCTCTGCCCGAGCTTTATAAAGCACTTTGGTACGAAGCTGTTTGTTAAAAGTGCTTCATAAATAAATTTGACTTGACTAAATAAAATGGATCTGGCAGTCTAAAATGTCCTGAGAATTCTTGGGGAAAAAAAAACTGGTGAAGCATGATGTAACTAAAACCCTCAACAAACCCTCCACTACCTTTTTTTTTTTTTAGCACAGTTTGGTGAATCCTATATTGATATGGCCATGGTGATATATCACTGCAAATTATAACCGTGTCTCATTGAAGGGTTGAGAAG